>NW_026610771.1:150000-172545 GCF_029499605.1 Hyla sarda
GCAAAAAATCCTAATTTTTATCCTATCCAATCCAGATCGGAAGGTATGGATCTTTTTCAAACCAGGGTCGAAGAGGACTTGAAAAAATTGTACCACCAAACTACATCCATACCCCACCACAATTTAACATTTTCTCAGCGACAGGCTTTGCGTGATCTATCCAATAATAAAACACTGATCATCCGTCAATCAGATAAGGGAGGTTGAGTGGCTGTAATGGATGCGTTACTTTATAAAAAGTTGATATTAGAGATGCTGAATGATACACAAACCTATCGACTCCTCACCAGTGATCCAACCAATATTGTAAAGAACAAATGATCTCATCTTCTTGAAGAAGGCGTTACACTATCCATCATAACGAAAAGACAAGCAGAATATCTTTTACCAAGTTTCGCCAAATGTCCAGTATTCCATGCTGTCCCGAAGCTACACAAAGATAAATTCCCCCCCTTGAGGCCCATAGTAGCGGGCATAGACTCATTGTTGGAAAGGTTGAGCGCATGGTTGGACGGCCTCCTGCAACCGCTAGTATCTCGAACTACAGGATTCATCAGAGACACTAAAACACTGCTACAAGCTATGAAGATGCGCAAATGGAACAACAGGGACAGTTGGATGTCATGTGACATAACTGCTCTGTACACATGTATTCCGCATGATAAAGCTATATTAGCTATTTCATACCACCTAAAGAAATATAGCGCATATAGCATAATAATGCAACAATATATATTAGATGTCCTACAGTTCTTATTACATCATCATTTTTTCTGCTTTGATTCCATATATTATCTACAAGTAACTGGTTGCCCTATGGGCTCGAAATTTTCCCCCTCCCTAGCCAATTTGTATATGGCATATTGGGAGGAGGTCGTCCTGCTCTCCCCTGTAATCCATTCTTCCATCTTGTGGGTTGGTATGGGAGATACATTGACGACCTCCTCCTGATTTGGAGGGGTACACAGCCACAAGGAGTTGATTTTTCTAATTTTCTTAACAATAATGATTTATCTCTCATCTTTACTTGTAATATTTCACCTGACCAAATAGATTTTTTGGCTATTACTCTAATAGGAGATCATGAATCTCAGAGCATACATACTAAGATGTTCCGTAAATCTTGTGCTGGTAATAGTCTTCTCCACCCAGAACATGTCACTCGCAATCTGCCCATAGGAGAATTTGTTAGGGCCAGACGCGCCTCATCAGATCATCATACATACACTCATACCTGTCTGGACATTAAAAAACGTCTTCGAGTCAGAGGTTATAAACCACAAGTCATAAATAGGGCTGAGAATATAGTTAACTCTAAACCTACTGGCCACTATTTACAGGACAAACAGAATGTCACATCCAATACACGGGTTTTACCCACATTTAAAACACCATTTTCTGAACAATTTCATGAAATTAAGCAAATAATTTACAAGCATTTACCAGTTCTTCACTACGACAAAACCATGTCTAATATTATTCAGGATGGCGTCCGAGTAATACCCCGCAGGGCACGATCACTTCATAACATTCTGTCCCCAGTGAGTTTAGCTCCTCACCCAAACAGGACACTTGGTTGACCTGTAAAGGGATCTATAAATGCAGCCATTCTAGATGTTCTATATGTCAGTATATGACCAATCAAACCACATTTCACTCATGTATTACTGGGCAGACACAGAATATAAAAGGTTTTATTAACTATCAAACACATCATGTAGTTTATAGCATTACCTGCGTACGGTGCAATCTACAATATGTGGGCTGCACGAGCAGGAAACGTAAGGTTAGAATCCAAGAACATCTCCATATACCCGACAGTAACAAGATCCCAAACAGATCCATGTCAGGATTTACGAAACCCATCATTGATAAACATGCAGGTACTATTCCCCAAATCACTGTGACTGGCTTAGAGAGGGTACGCCCCCCATCACGGGGTGGTGACTGGAGTAGGGCCGTGTTCAGACGGGAGGCGTATGGGATTTTGGATACTCGCTTCCCGTATGGACTTAATTTCAGACACGACCTGAGCTACATCTATTAGAGGTCACTAAGTATACGTTTGTTTTGTATAATGATTCTCCAGTATATACCATCTGTCAAGTAATATCCATGTCTTGTTTTACCTCTTGCCTTGTGTTCACCTGACCTTAGAGGGTGACGTCACCATTTGGAATAGTATATAAGGTATATCTGCTGTCTTTAGCATTGACCATGATTAAGACTTGTTAACAAGTCGAAACGCGTTGGTGCGTTTCGTTTGTGCTTTTACCCCATTCTTTTTTTTCTACTTTGGATTTTAATATGATTCATGAAAGTTACTATTATTATCCAGTCCTGGGAGCCGGATTTTCCTCATTTTTGTATCATAACTGTGACCCCGCTGGAGCACAATTGATAATAATGCGCAAAATATTTTATTTTTAATTTGTTGTGATTAGAGATGAGCGAATTTACAGTAAATTCGATTCGTCATGAACTTCTCGGCTCGGCAGTTGATGACTTTATCCTGCATAAATTAGTTCAGCTCTCCAGTGCTCTTTCCTAGGAATGTATCCATCTTTTCCAGCCACCGGAGCACCGGAAAGCTGAACTAATTTATGCAGGATAAGTCATCAACTGCCGAGCCGAGAAGTTTGTGACGAATCGAATTTACTGTAAATTCGCTCATCTCTAGTTGTGATGTTTCTTTCATTAAATGTGTTTTTTTTTATATAATATCATTCATAGCTATTCTTTTATATCCATCCCCTAACCCCGTTACGTTCCGTACCAATATCCTCGCACACATCTTATCCCAATAATCGTAAATTGAGGAGGAGGGAGAAAGAGACAAGAGGGAAAGAAAACAAAAAAACGGCGCAAAACTGAACGCGTTATGATTTTTAGAAGGTAAAGAGGAAAGAGTGGAGATGGTATAGGTCAGTGGTCTCCAACCTGCGGACCTCCAGATGTTGCAAAACTACAACTCCCAGCATGCCCGGACAGCCAACGGCTGTCCGGGCATGCTGGGAGTTGTAGTTTTGCAACATCTGGAGGTCCGCAGGTTGGAGACCACTGGTATAGGTAAAAAAAAAAAAAAAAGAAAAATCACCAGTTCAATGTACGTCATCATGCGTTTTTTTCTTGCATTTTTTATGGCGTTTCTTCATTTGTGTGGAAATTGCACTTTGGCGTATTTTATCGGTACCCAAAATTTGTTGGGTACCAAAAAAAATAAAAAGGATGCAGCAGAGATGGAAAATTTTTGGTTAAATGCAATGTGTATATTTTATAACCCAATTTTTATTATTATTTTTATAAAGTGTGTGTGTGTGTTTCCCTTTTTTTCCCCAATTTTTAACACTTTTTATGTAGTACTACTACAGACTGTTCCATGATGGGAGTGGTAGTACCTGTGCTAATAGACAGATCGCCCCCGGGTGTCAGTCCTGACCATAATATAGCAGAGATGAGGAGCGGGTGTATACAGCGCTCGCCTCTCCACAATATTCTCCGACCAGTGATGTCAATAGAAATTCACATCACTCATTCATATTTTTCGCCCAGAGCTGTGATTGGCCGGATGGTTGCAGCCAATCACAGCTCTGAGGAAAAGATGAATGAATGAGCGGCCGGCCGGAGTATAGTGCAGGGATGTGAGTGATGTATACAGCGGCTCCATCTCTGCTATAGACAGGACGATCACAGCAGATGTCAGTAGTGATACCCACTGTGATCTGTTCTTATCTGCGAGTACTACTACTCCCAACAGGGAGCACACTCTGCACACTCTTCTCTATGCTGGGAGCTGTAGTACCTGCATTAATAGAAAGATCACAGCGAGTGTAACGTCTGACACCCGCTGCGATCTGTCTATTAATGCAGGTACTACAGCTCCCAGCATGGAGCAGAGTGTGCAGAGTGTACTCCATGTTGGGAGTAGTAGTAGCTGCAGTTATGGAAAGATCACGGCGGATGTCACTCCTCCTGACACCCGCAGTGATGCTCCTGTATAATGTATGGATGCGGCGGCCGCTCTCCTATGGTCCCCTGCACGGCCGTATATATAAACCTATTCATATATCCCACAGAGAGCTGTGATTGGCTGGAACCATCTGGCCAATCACAGCTCTGCGGGAAATATGAATATGTGTATATATACGTGAGTGCAGGGGACCATAGGAGAGCGGCCGCCGCATCTATACATTATACAAGAGGATCACAGCGGGCGATCTGTCTATTAGTACAGGTACTACTACTCCCATCATGGAACAGTGTGTTCCATGCTGGGAGTAGTAGTACTAACTAAAAAAAAAAAAAAGAAAAGAAAAAAAAAATGTGAAAAACACACACACTACATTTTTATTTCCCCGCACACATGAATTGATCCCTGTTTAAAAAGTAATAAAATGTTTTCTATAAAAAAATATTAATTTCGTTAGATACAGTTTTTTCCCTACAAAATTTTATTAAAAACAGGTATCTCCATCACTTTTTTGGATCGCTAAAGTCCAAAAAAGATTAAAAAACCGCCTGCAAAAATGCTGAAGTTAAATCCCACATATCGTTATTTTTGGCGTTTTCTCACTCACATAAACTTCTATTGGAGCAAAACGCAACGATTTTGCGAAAAAACGCCGGTTTGAGCGACATACAGCATTTTTTTTCAAAACGCCAAGGAGCTGAAAAAAAATGCAAAAAAAGTGAAAAGACACCAAAAGGATTAAAAAAAATACGCCAAAGTGAAAAAACGCCAAGTGGAATCTGAAATTTGCGATATCTCATTGTTTTACAGCTAACATCTGACCGCAGCGTTTTTTGGCGTTTTTCTTGGTGTTTTGCCGGACTTAGCCTCACAGAACAACAGAAGAAGAATCCTCATTGGATGTTCGGAGACGCTTGTCTTGTCCTAAACAAAGCGGTGACTACCTGAGATCGGCAAAGTGTTGTCCTCCCGGCCCAGAAGAGGTTAAAGTTCATCGATCTGAGGTTCTCTGAGGGTCCAATGTTTGGCTCTGCGAGGGTCCAATGTTTGGCTCTGCGAGGGTCCAATGTTTGGCTCTGCGAGGGTCCAATGTTTGGCTCTGCGAGGGTCCAATGTTTGGTTCTCTGAGGGTCCAATGTTTGGCTCTGCGAGGGTCCAATGTTTGGCTCTGCGAGGGTCCAATGTTTGGTTCTCTGAGGGTCCAATGTTTGGCTCTGCGAGGGTCCAATGTTTGGCTCTGCGAGGGTCCAATGTTTGGCTCTGCGAGGGTCCAATGTTTGGTTCTCTGAGGGTCCAATGTTTGGCTCTGCGAGGGTCCAATGTTTGGCTCTGCGAGGGTCCAATGTTTGGCTCTGCAAGGGTCCAATGTTTGGCTCTGCGAGGGTCCAATGTTTGGCTCTGCGAGGGTCCAATGTTTGGCTCTGCGAGGGTCCAATGTTTGGCTCTGCGAGGGTCCAATGTTTGGCTCTGCGAGGGTCCAATGTTTGGCTCTGCGAGGGTCCAATGTTTGGCTCTGCGAGGGTCCAATGTTTGGCTCTGCGAGGGTCCAATGTTTGGCTCTGCGAGGGTCCAATGTTTGGTTCTGCGAGGGTCCAATGTTTGGTTCTGCGAGGGTCCAATGTTTGGTTCTGTAAAGCAGCCGCCTGGTCCGGTATAGAATTAGAATTCAGACTACGGAATTTCCGGGCAGAAAATTTCCGCCCGGAGATTCCGAGTGCGGCTGAATCAGTCGGTGCTAGGACCGCGCGGACACTGCAGTCTCCAATAGACTGAAATGTGTTCCGCGCAGAGGGGTACTCCGGTGGAAAACTTTTTTTTTTTAAATCAACTGGTGCCAGAATGTTAAACAGATTTGTAAATTACTTCTATTAAAAGATCTTAATCCTTCCAATAGTTATTAGCTGCTGAATACTACAGAGGAAATTATTTTCTTTTTGGAACACAGAGCTCTCTGCTGACATCACAAGCACAGTGCTCTCTACTGACATCTCTGTCCATTTTAGGAACTGTCCAGAGCGGCATATGTTTTCTATGGGGATTTTCCCTTTCTCTGGACAGTTCTAAAAATGGACAGAGATGTCAGCAGAGAGCACTGTGGTCCAAAAAGAAAAGAATTTCCTCTGTAGTACTCAGCAGCTAATAAGTACTTACAAATCTGTTTTTTTGACACCAGTTTGGCAAAGTTTTCCACCGGAGTACCCCTTTAAGATTTACCTATTTTATTATATTTTAGATCCCAATGGTGTGTGCTGCCTTAGCACCAATAGGAAAAACAAAATTGTTCTTACCTGTAATTTTAATTTCCATGAGTCCTAAGGCAGCACACAAATACCTCTCCCAATACAGTGACCCCCGACCTACGAAGGCCCCGACATACCATATATATATATATACAGTGACCCCCGACCTACGATAGCCCCGACATACCATATATATATACAGTGACCCCCCGACCTACGATGGCCCCGACATACCATATATATATACAGTGACCCCCCGACCTACGATGGCCCCGACATACCATATATATATACAGTGACCCCCCGACCTATGATGGCCCCGACATACCATATATATATATATATACAGTGACCCCCGACCTACGATAGCCCCGACATACCATATATATATACAGTGACCCCCCGACCTATGATGGCCCCGACATACCATATATATATATATATACAGTGACCCCCGACCTACGATAGCCCCGACATACCATATATATATACAGTGACCCCCCGACCTATGATGGCCCCGACATACCATATATATATATATACAGTGACCCCCGACCTACGATGGCCCCGACATACCATATATATACAGTGACCCCCGACCTACGATGGCCCCGACATACCATACATATATACAGTGACCCCCCGACCTACGATGGCCCCGACATACCATATATATACAGTGACCCCCCGACCTACAATGGCCCCAACATACCATATATATACAGTGACCCCCCGACCTATGATGGCCCCGACATACCATATATATATATATACAGTGACCCCCCCGACCTACGATGGCCCCGACATACCATATATATATACAGTGACCCCCCGACCTATGATGGCCCCGACATACCATATATATATATATACAGTGACCCCCGACCTACGATGGCCCCGACATACCATATATATATACAGTGACCCCCGACCTACGATAGCCCCGACATACCATATATATATACAGTGACCCCTGACCTACGATGGCCCCGACATACCATATATATATACAGTGACCCCCGACCTACGATGGCCCCGACATACCATATATATATATACAGTGACCCCCCGACCTACGATGGCCCTGACATACCATATATATATATACAGTGACCCCCGACCTACGATGGCCCCGACATACCATATATATATACAGTGACCCCCCGACCTATGATGGCCCCGACATACCATATATATATATATATACAGTGACCCCCGACCTACGATAGCCCCGACATACCATATATATATACAGTGACCCCCCGACCTACGATGGCCCCGACATACCATATATATATATATATACAGTGACCCCCCGACCTACGATGGCCCCGACATACCATATATATATACAGTGACCCCCCGACCTACGATGGCCCCGACATACCATATATATATACAGTGACCCCCCGACCTACGATGGCCCCGACATACCATATATATATACAGTGACCCCCCGACCTACGATGGCCCCGACATACCATATATATACAGTGACCCCCGACCTACGATAGCCCCGACATACCATATATATATACAGTGACCCCCCGACCTATGATGGCCCCGACATACCATATATATATGTACAGTGACCCCCGACCTACGATAGCCCCGACATACCATATATATATTTATATATATATATATATATATATATATATATATATGTATATATATATATATATATATAAAGTGACCCCCCGACATACCATATATATATACAGTGACCCCCCCCCGACCTACGATGGCCCTGACATACCATATATATACAGTGACCCCCCGACCTACGATGGCCCCGACATACCATATATATACAGTGTCCCCCCGACGTATGATGGCCCCGACATACCATATATATATACAGTGACCCCCGACCTACGATGGCCCCGACATACCATATATATACAGTGACCCCCCGACGTATGATGGCCCCGACATACCATATATATATACAGTGACCCCCGACCTACGATGGCCCCGACATACCATATATATACAGTGACCCCCCGACGTATGATGGCCCCGACATACCATATATATATACAGTGACCCCCGACCTACGATGGCCCCGACATACCATATATATACAGTGACCCCCCGACGTATGATGGCCCCGACATACCATATATATACAGTGACCCCCCGACGTATGATGGCCCCGACATACCATATATATATACAGTGACCCCCCGACCTACGATGGCCCCGACATACCATATATATACAGTGACCCCCCGACCTACGATGGCCCCGACATACCATATATATACAGTGACCCCCCGACCTACGATGGCCCCGACATACCATATATATACAGTGACCCCCGACCTACGATGGCAGCGACATACCATATATATACAGTGACCCCGACCTACGATGGCCCCGACATACCATATATATATATATACAGTGACCGCCCGACCTATGATGGCCCCGATATACCATATATATATATATATATATATATACAGTGACCCCCGACCTACGATGGCCCCGACATACCATATATATACAGTGACCCCCCGACCTACGATGGCCCCGACATACCATATATATATACAGTGACCCCCCGACCTATGATGGCCCTGACATACCATATATATATACAGTGACCCCCCGACCTACGATGGCCCTGACATACCATATATATATACAGTGACCCCCCCCCCGACCTACGATGGCCCCGACATACCATATATATACAGTGACCCCCCGACCTACGATGGCCCTGACATACCATATATATACAGTGACCCCCGACCTACGATGGCCCTGACATACCATATATATACAGTGACCCCCAGACCTACGATGGCCCCAACATACCATATATATACAGTGACCCCCGACCTACGATGGCCCCGACATACCATATATATACAGTGACCCCCCCGACCTACGATGGCCCCGACATACCATATATATATACAGTGACCCCCCCCCCGACCTACGATGGCCCCGACATACCATATATATACAGTGACCCCCCGACCTACGATGGCCCCGACATACCATATATATACAGTGACCCCCCGACCTACGATGGCCCTGACATACCATATATATATACAGTGACTCCCCCGACCTACGATGGCCCCGACATACCATATATATACAGTGACTCCCCCGACCTACGATGGCCCCGACATACCATATATATACAGTGACCCCCCGACCTACGATGGCCCCGACATACCATATATATACAGTGACCCCCCGACCTACGATGGCCCCGACATACCATATATATACAGTGACCCCCCGACCTACGATGGCCCTGACATACCATATATATATACAGTGACCCCCCGACCTACGATGGCCCCGACATACCATATATATATATACAGTGACCCCCCGACCTACGATGGCCCCGACATACCATATATATACAGTGACCCCCCGACCTACGATGGCCCCGACATACCATATATATACAGTGACCCCCCGACCTACGATGGCCCCGACATACCATATATATACAGTGACCCCCCGACCTACGATGGCCCTGACATACCATATATATACAGTGACCCCCGACCTACGATGGCCCCGACATACCATATATATACAGTGACCCCCCGACCTACGATGGCCCCGACATACCATATATATACAGTGACCCCCCGACCTACGATGGCCCCGACATACCATATATATACAGTGACCCCCCGACCTACGATGGCCCCGACATACCATATATATACAGTGACCCCCCGACCTACGATGGCCCCGACATACCATATATATACAGTGACCCCCCGACCTACGATGGCCCCGACATACGATCATTTCAACATGCGATGGCCCCGACATATATATATATATATCTACAGTGACCCTCCGACCTACGATGGCCCCGACATACCATATATATACAGTGACCCCCCGACCTACGATGGCCCCGACATACCATATATATATACAGTGACCCCACGACCTATGATGGCCCCGACATACCATATATATACAGTGACCCCGACCTACGATGGCCCCGACATACCATATATATACAGTGACCGCCCGACCTACGATGGCCCCGATATACCATATATATATATATATATATATATATATATATATATATACAGTGACCCCCCGACCTACGATGGCCCCGACATACCATATATATACAGTGACCCCCCCCGACCTACGATGGCCCCGACATACCATATATATACAGTGACCCCCCGACCTACGATGGCCCTGACATAACATATATATATACAGTGACCCCCCCCGACCTACGATGGCCCCGACATACCATATATATACAGTGACCCCCCGACCTATGATGGCCCTGACATACCATATATATACAGTGACCCCCCGACCTACGATGGCCCCAACATACCATATATATACAGTGACCCCCCCCGACCTACGATGGCCCTGACATACCATATATATACAGTGACCCCCCGACCTACGATGGCCCCGACATACCATATATATATACAGTGACCCCCCCCGACCTACGATGGCCCCGACATACCATATATATACAGTGACCCCCCGACCTACGATGGCCCTGACATACTATATATATACACAGTGACCCCCCCCCGACCTACTATGGCCATGACCTACCATATATATACAGTGACCCCCCGACCTATGATGGCCCCAACATACCATATATATACAGTGACCCCCCGAACTACGATGGCCCCGACATACCATATATATATATATACAGTGACCCCCCGACCTACCATATATATATATATATATATACAGTGACCCCCCCGACCTACGATGGCCCCGACATACCATATATATACAGTGACCCCCCGACCTACGATGGCCCCGACATACCATATATATACAGTGACCCCCCGACCTACGATGGCCCTGACATACCATATATATACAGTGACCCCCTGACCTACGATGGCCCCGACATACCATATATATACAGTGACCCCCCGACCTACGATGGCCCTGACATACCATATATATACAGTGACCCCCTGACCTACGATGGCCCCGACATACCATATATATACAGTGACCCCCCGACCTACGATGGCCCTGACATACTATATATATACACAGTGACCCCCCCCCGACCTACTATGGCCATGACCTACCATATATATACAGTGACCCCCCGACCTATGATGGCCCCAACATACCATATATATACAGTGACCCCCCGAACTACGATGGCCCCGACATACCATATATATATATATACAGTGACCCCCCGACCTACCATATATATATATATATATATACAGTGACCCCCCCGACCTACGATGGCCCCGACATACCATATATATACAGTGACCCCCCGACCTACGATGGCCCCGACATACCATATATATACAGTGACCCCCCGACCTACGATGGCCCTGACATACCATATATATACAGTGACCCCCCGACCTACGATGGCCCCGACATACCATATATATACAGTGACCCCCCCGACCTACGATGGCCCTGACATACCATATATATACAGTGACCCCCTGACCTATGATGGTCCCGACATACCATATATATATACAGTGACCGCCGACCTACCATATAAATACAGTGACCCCACCGACCTACGATTGCCCCGACATACCATATATATATACAGTGACCCCCGACCTACGATGGCCCCGACATACCATATATATATACAGTGACCCCCCGACCTACGATGGCCCCGACATACCATATATATACAGTGACCCCCCCCGACCTACGATGGCCCCGACATACCATATATATATATATATAGTGACCCCCCCGACCAACGATGACCCCGACATACCATATATATATACAGTGACCCCCCGACCTACGATGGCCCCGACATACCATATATACAGTGACCCCCCCGACCTACGATGGCCCCGACATACCATATATATATATACAGTGACCCCCGACCTACGATGGCCCCGACATACCATATATATATACAGTGACCCCCGACCTACGATGGCCCCGACATACCATATATATATATATATATATATATATATACAGTGACCCCCGACCTACGCATATATATACAGTGACCCCCCCGACCTACGATGGCCCCGACATACCATATATATATACAGTGACCCCCCGACCTACGATGGCCCCGACATACCATATATATACATTGACCCCCCGACCTACGATGGCCCCGACATACCATATATATACAGTGACCCCCCGACCTATGATGGCCCCGACATACCATATATATACAGTGACCCCCCGACCTACGATGGCCCCGACATACCATATATATACAGTGACCCCCCCCCCGACCTACGATGGCCCCGACATACCATATATACACAGTGACCCCCCGACCTACGATGGCCCCTACCTACCATATATATACAGTGACCCCCTGAACTACGATGGCCCCCACATACCATATATATACAGTGACCCCCTGACCTATGATGGTCCCGACATACCCTATATATACAGTGACCCCCCGACCTACGATGGCCCTGACATACCATATATATACAGTGACCCCCCGACCTATGATGGCCCCGACATACCATATATATACAGTGACCCCCCCGACCTACGATGGCCCCGACATACCATATATATACAGTGACCCCCCGACCTACGATGGCCCCGACATACCATATATATATACAGTGACCCCCGACCTACGATGGCCCCGACATACCATATATATACAGTGACCCCCCCGACCTAAGATGGCCCCGACATACCATATATATACAGTGACCCCCCGACCCATGATGGCCCTGACATACCATATATATACAGTGACCCCCCCGACATACGATGGCCCCGACATACCATATATATACAGTGACCCCCGACCTACGATGGCCCCAACATACCATATATATACAGTGACCCCTCGACCTACGATGGCCCTGACATACCATATATATATACAGTGATCCCCGACCTACGATGGCCCCGACATACCATATATATACAGTGACCCCCCGACCTACGATGGCCCCGACATACCATATTTATACAGTGACCCCCCGACCTATGATGGCCCCGACATACCATATATATATACAGTGACCCCCCGACCTACGATGGCCCCGACATACCATATATATATACAGTGACCCCCCCCCCCCCCGACCTACAATGGCCCCGACATACCATATATATATATACAGTGACCCCCGACCTACGATGGCCCCGACATACCATATATATACAGTGACCCCCCCGACCTACGATGGCCCTGACATACCATATATATACAGTGACCCCCCGACCTACGATGGCCCTGACATACCATATATATACAGTGACCCCCCGACCTACGATGGCCCGACATACCATATATATACAGTGACCCCCCGACCTACGATGGCCCCGACATACCATATATATACAGTGACCCCCCGACCTACGATGGCCCCGACATACCACATATATACAGTGACCCCCCGACCTATGATGGCCCCGACATACCATATATATACAGTGACCCCCCGACCTATGATGGCCCCGACATACCATATATATACAGTGACCCCCCGACCTATGATGGCCCCGACATACCATATATATACAGTAACCCCCCCGACCTACGATGGCCCCGACATACCATATATATATACAGTGACCCCCCCCCCGACCTACGATGGCCCCGACATACCATGTATATACAGTGACCCCCCCCGACCTACGATGGCCCCGACATACCATATATATATACAGTGACCCCCGACCTACGATGGCCCCGACATACCATATATATACAGTGACCCCCCGACCTACGATGGCCCCGACATACCATATATATACAGTGACCCCCGACCTACGATGGCCCCGACCTACCATATATATACAGTGACCCCCCGACCTACGATGGCCCCGACATACCATATATACACAGTGACCCCCCGACCTACGATGGCCCCGACATACCATATATATACAGTGACCCCCCGACCTACGATGGCCCCGACATACCATAAATATACAGTGACCCCCCGACCTACGATGGCCCCGACATACCATATATATACAGTGACCCCCCGACCTATGATGGCCCCGACATACCATATATATACAGTGACCCCCCGACCTACGATGGCCCCGACATACCATATATATAAATATACAGTGACCCCCGACCTACAATGGCCCCGACATACCATATATATATATATACACAGTGACCCCCCCGACCTACGATGGCCCCGAAATACCATATATATACAGTGACCCCCTGACCTACGATGGCCCCGACATACCATATATATATATACACAGTGACCCCCCCGACCTACGATGGCCCCAATATACCATATATATACAGTGACCTCCGACCTACGATGGTCCCGACATACCATATATATACAGTGACCCCCCCGACCTACGATGGTCCCGACATACCATATATATACAGTGACCTCCGACCTCCGATGGTCCCGACATACCATATATATAAAGTGACCCCCCGACCTACGATGGCATCGACATACCATATATATATACAGTGACCCCCCGACCTACGATGGCATCGACATACCATATATATATACAGTGACCCCCCGACCTACGATGGCATCGACATACCATATATATACAGTGACCTCCGACCTCCGATGGTCCCGACATACCATATATATAAAGTGACCCCCCGACCTACGATGGCATCGACATACCATATATATATACAGTGACCCCCCCGACCTCCGATGGTCCCGACATACCATATATATATACAGTGACCCCCCGACCTACGATGGCATCGACATACCATATATATATACAGTGACCTCCGACCTACGATGGTCCCGACATACCATATATATACAGTGACCCCCCGACGTATGATGGCCCCGACATACCATATATATACAGTGACCCCCCGACCTACGATGGCCCCGACATACCATATATATACAGTGACCCCCCGACCTACGATGGCCCCGACATACCATATATATACAGTGTCCCCCCGACGTATGATGGCCCCGACATACCATATATATACAGTGACCCCCCGACCTACGATGGCCCCGACATACCATATATATACAGTGACCCCCGACCTACGATGGCAGCGACATACCATATATATACAGTGACCCCGACCTACGATGGCCCCGACATACCATATATATATATATACAGTGACCGCCCGACCTATGATGGCCCCGATATACCATATATATATATATATATATATATACAGTGACCCCCGACCTACGATGGCCCCGACATACCATATATATACAGTGACCCCCCGACCTACGATGGCCCCGACATACCATATATATATACAGTGACCCCCCGACCTATGATGGCCCTGACATACCATATATATATACAGTGACCCCCCGACCTACGATGGCCCTGACATACCATATATATATACAGTGACCCCCCGACCTACGATGGCCCTGACATACCATATATATATACAGTGACCCCCCCCCCGACCTACGATGGCCCCGACATACCATATATATACAGTGACCCCCCGACCTACGATGGCCCTGACATACCATATATATACAGTGACCCCCGACCTACGATGGCCCTGACATACCATATATATACAGTGACCCCCAGACCTACGATGGCCCCAACATACCATATATATACAGTGACCCCCCCCCCGACCTACGATGGCCCCGACATACCATATATATACAGTGACCCCCCGACCTACGATGGCCCTGACATACCATATATATACAGTGACCCCCGACCTACGATGGCCCTGACATACCATATATATACAGTGACCCCCCGACCTACGATGGCCCTGACATACCATATATATATACAGTGACTCCCCCGACCTACGATGGCCCCGACATACCATATATATACAGTGACTCCCCCGACCTACGATGGCCCCGACATACCATATATATACAGTGACCCCCCGACCTACGATGGCCCCGACATACCATATATATACAGTGACCCCCCGACCTACGATGGCCCCGACATACCATATATATACAGTGACCCCCCGACCTACGATGGCCCTGACATACCATATATATATACAGTGACCCCCCGACCTACGATGGCCCCGACATACCATATATATATATACAGTGACCCCCCGACCTACGATGGCCCCGACATACCATATATATACAGTGACCCCCCGACCTACGATGGCCCCGACATACCATATATATACAGTGACCCCCCGACCTACGATGGCCCCGACATACCATATATATACAGTGACCCCCCGACCTACGATGGCCCTGACATACCATATATATACAGTGACCCCCGACCTACGATGGCCCCGACATACCATATATATACAGTGACCCCCCGACCTACGATGGCCCCGACATACCATATATATACAGTGACCCCCGACCTACGATGGCCCCGACATACCATATATATACAGTGACCCCCCGACCTACGATGGCCCCGACATACCATATATATACAGTGACCCCCCGACATACGATCATTTCAACATGCGATGGCCCCGACATATATATATATATATCTACAGTGACCCTCCGACCTACGATGGCCCCGACATACCATATATATACAGTGACCCCCCGACCTACGATGGCCCCGACATACCATATATATATACAGTGACCCCACGACCTATGATGGCCCCGACATACCATATATATATACAGTGACCCCCGACCTACGATGGCAGCGACATACCATATATATACAGTGACCCCGACCTACGATGGCCCCGACATACCATATATATATATACAGTGACCGCCCGACCTACGATGGCCCCGATATACCATATATATATATACAGTGACCGCCCGACCTACGATGGCCCCGACATACCATATATATACAGTGACCCCCCGACCTACGATGGCCCCGACATACCATATATATACAGTGACCCCCCCCGACCTACGATGGCCCCGACATACCATATATATACAGTGACCCCCCGACCTACGATGGCCCTGACATACCATATATATACAGTGACCCCCCCGACCTACGATGGCCCCAACATACCATATATATACAGTGACCCCCCCCGACCTACGATGGCCCTGACATACCATATATATACAGTGACCCCCCGACCTACGATGGCCCCGACATACCATATATATATACAGTGACCCCCCCCGACCTACGATGGCCCCGACATACCATATATATACAGTGACCCCCCGACCTACGATGGCCCTGACATACTATATATATACACAGTGACCCCCCCCCGACCTACTATGGCCATGACCTACCATATATATACAGTGACCCCCCGACCTATGATGGCCCCAACATACCATATATATACAGTGACCCCCCGAACTACGATGGCCCCGACATACCATATATATATATATACAGTGACCCCCCGACCTACCATATATATATATATATATATACAGTGACCCCCCCGACCTACGATGGCCCCGACATACCATATATATACAGTGACCCCCCGACCTACGATGGCCCCGACATACCATATATATACAGTGACCCCCCGACCTACGATGGCCCTGACATACCATATATATACAGTGACCCCCTGACCTACGATGGCCCCGACATACCATATATATACAGTGACCCCCCGACCTATGATGGTCCCGACATACCATATATATATACAGTGACCGCCGACCTACCATATAAATACAGTGACCCCACCGACCTACGATTGCCCCGACATACCATATATATATACAGTGACCCCCGACCTACGATGGCCCCGACATACCATATATATATACAGTGACCCCCCGACCTACGATGGCCCCGACATACCATATATATACAGTGACCCCCCCCGACCTACGATGGCCCCGACATACCATATATATATATATATAGTGACCCCCCCGACCAACGATGACCCCGACATACCATATATATATACAGTGACCCCCCGACCTACGATGGCCCCGACATACCATATATACAGTGACCCCCCCGACCTACGATGGCCCCGACATACCATATATATATATACAGTGACCCCCGACCTACGATGGCCCCGACATACCATATATATATACAGTGACCCCCGACCTACGATGGCCCCGACATACCATATATATATATATATATATATATATACAGTGACCCCCGACCTACGCATATATATACAGTGACCCCCCCGACCTACGATGGCCCCAACATACCATATATATATACAGTGACCCCCCGACCTACGATGGCCCCGACATACCATATATATACATTGACCCCCCGACCTACGATGGCCCCGACATACCATATATATACAGTGACCCCCCGACCTATGATGGCCCCGACATACCATATATATACAGTGACCCCCCGACCTACGATGGCCCCGACATACCATATATATACAGTGACCCCCCCCCCGACCTACGATGGCCCCGACATACCATATATACACAGTGACCCCCCGACCTACGATGGCCCCTACCTACCATATATATACAGTGACCCCCTGAACTACGATGGCCCCCACATACCATATATATACAGTGACCCCCTGACCTATGATGGTCCCGACATACCCTATATATACAGTGACCCCCCGACCTACGATGGCCCTGACATACCATATATATACAGTGACCCCCCGACCTATGATGGCCCCGACATACCATATATATACAGTGACCCCCCCGACCTACGATGGCCCCGACATACCATATATATACAGTGACCCCCCGACCTACGATGGCCCCGACATACCATATATATATACAGTGACCCCCGACCTACGATGGCCCCGACATACCATATATATACAGTGACCCCCCCGACCTAAGATGGCCCCGACATACCATATATATACAGTGACCCCCCGACCCATGATGGCCCTGACATACCATATATATACAGTGACCCCCCCGACATACGATGGCCCCGACATACCATATATATACAGTGACCCCCGACCTACGATGGCCCCAACATACCATATATATACAGTGACCCCTCGACCTACGATGGCCCCGACATACCATATATATATACAGTGATCCCCGACCTACGATGGCCCCGACATACCATATATATACAGTGACCCCCCGACCTACGATGGCCCCGACATACCATATTTATACAGTGACCCCCCGACCTATGATGGCCCCGACATACCATATATATACAGTGACCCCCCGACCTACGATGGCCCCGACATACCATATATATATATATACAGTGACCCCCCGACCTACGATGGCCCCGACATACCATATATATATACAGTGACCCCCCCCCCCCCGACCTACAATGGCCCCGACATACCATATATATATATACAGTGACCCCCGACCTACGATGGCCCCGACATACCATATATATACAGTGACCCCCCCGACCTACGATGGCCCTGACATACCATATATATACAGTGACCCCCCGACCTACGATGGCCCTGACATACCATATATATACAGTGACCCCCCGACCTACGATGGCCCGACATACCATATATATACAGTGACCCCCCGACCTACGATGGCCCCGACATACCATATATATACAGTGACCCCCCGACCTACGATGGCCCCGACATACCACATATATACAGTGACCCCCCGACCTATGATGGCCCCGACATACCATATATATACAGTGACCCCCCGACCTATGATGGCCCCGACATACCATATATATACAGTGACCCCCCGACCTATGATGGCCCCGACATACCATATATATACAGTAACCCCCCCGACCTACGATGGCCCCGACATACCATATATATATACAGTGACCCCCCCCCGACCTACGATGGCCCCGACATACCATGTATATACAGTGACCCCCCCCGACCTACGATGGCCCCGACATACCATATATATATACAGTGACCCCCGACCTACGATGGCCCCGACATACCATATATATATACAGTGACCCCCGACCTACGATGGCCCCGACATACCATATATATACAGTGACCCCCCGACCTACGATGGCCCCGACATACCATATATATACAGTGACCCCCGACCTACGATGGCCCCGACCTACCATATATATACAGTGACCCCCCGACCTACGATGGCCCCGACATACCATATATACACAGTGACCCCCCGACCTACGATGGCCCCGACATACCATATATATACAGTGACCCCCCGACCTACGATGGCCCCGACATACCATAAATATACAGTGACCCCCCGACCTACGATGGCCCCGACATACCATATATATACAGTGACCCCCCGACCTATGATGGCCCCGACATACCATATATATATATACAGTGACCCCCCCGACCTACGATGGCCCCGACATACCATATATATATACAGTGATCCCCCGACCTACGATGGCCCCGACATACCATATATATAAATATACAGTGACCCCCGACCTACAATGGCCCCGACATACCATATATATATATATACACAGTGACCCCCCCGACCTACGATGGCCCCGAAATACCATATATATACAGTGACCCCCTGACCTACGATGGCCCCGACATACCATATATATATATACACAGTGACCCCCCCGACCTACGATGGCCCCAATATACCATATATATACAGTGACCTCCGACCTACGATGGTCCCGACATACCATATATATACAGTGACCCCCCCGACCTACGATGGTCCCGACATACCATATATATACAGTGACCTCCGACCTCCGATGGTCCCGACATACCATATATATAAAGTGACCCCCCGACCTACGATGGCATCGACATACCATATATATATATATATATATATATATACAGTGACCTCCGACCTACGATGGTCCCGACATACCATATATATACAGTGACCCCCCGACCTACGATGGCCCCGACATACCATATATATACAGTGACCTCCGATGGTCCCGACATACCATATATATACAGTGACCCCCCGACCTACGATGGCCCCGACATACCATATATATAAATATACAGTGACCCCCGACCTACAATGGCCCCGACATACCATATATATATATATACACAGTGACCCCCCCGACCTACGATGGCCCCGAAATACCATATATATACAGTGACCCCCTGACCTACGATGGCCCCGACATACCATATATATATATACACAGTGACCCCCCCGACCTACGATGGCCCCAATATACCATATATATACAGTGACCCCCCGACCTACGATGGCCCCGACATACCATATATATATACAGTGACCCCCCCCCGACCTACGATGGCCCCGAACATACCATATATATATACAGTGACCCCCCCCCCGACCTACGATGGCCCCGACATACCATATATATACAGTGACCCCCCCCCGACCTACGATGGCCCCGACATACCATATATATATACAGTGACCCCCCCCCCCCGACCTACGATGGCCCCGACATACCATATATATATATACAACGACCCCCCGACCTACGATGGCCCCAACATACCATATATATACAGTGACCCCCCCGACCTACGATGGCCCCGACATACCATATATATACAGTGACCCCCCGACCTATGATGGCCCTGACATACCATATATATACAGTGACCCCCGAACCTACGATGGCCCCGACATACCATATATATACAGTGACCCCCCCGACCTACGATGGCCCTGACATACCATATATATACAGTGACCCCCCGACCTACGATGGCCCCGACATACCATATATATATACAGTGACCCCCGACCTACGATGGCCCCGACATACCATATATATACAGTGACCCCCCGACCTACGATGGCCCCGACATACCATATATATATATATACAGTGACCCCCGACCTACGATGGCCCCGACCTACCATATATATACAGTGACCCCCCGACCTACGATGGCCCCGACATACCATATATACACAGTGACCCCCCGACCTACGATGGCCCCGACATACCATATATATACAGTGACCCCCCGACCTACGATGGCCCCGACATACCATAAATATACAGTGACCCCCCGACCTACGATGGCCCCGACATACCATATATATACAGTGACCCCCCGACCTATGATGGCCCCGACATACCATATATATACAGTGACCCCCCGACCTACGATGGCCCCGACATACCATATATATAAATATACAGTGACCCCCGACCTACAATGGCCCCGACATACCATATATATATATATACACAGTGACCCCCCCGACCTACGATGGCCCCGAAATACCATATATATACAGTGACCCCCTGACCTACGATGGCCCCGACATACCATATATATATATACACAGTGACCCCCCCCGACCTACGATGGCCCCAATATACCATATATATACAGTGACCTCCGACCTACGATGGTCCCGACATACCATATATATACAGTGACCCCCCCGACCTACGATGGTCCCGACATACCATATATATACAGTGACCTCCGACCTCCGATGGTCCCGACATACCATATATATAAAGTGACCCCCCGACCTACGATGG